>NC_081412.1:448354542-448384542 GCF_030272615.1 Cryptomeria japonica | reverse complement strand
TTGATCTTTGAAAAAAAAACTATTTCACATTGTAGTTGCCTAGTTGTGTTGTTTTCCTTTAGGGTTCCTGGCGGGGTATTACATAACACACATTTTTTTCACATGGAAACCCAAATGGGAAAAATCACGATGGGGATGAATACCCACAAGCTTGTTTTTGAACTCTTTTGAAGCTCGCCCTGTTAGGAACCTAGTCTGATTAAAGACTTTACAATAAGGTTCTGCTAGGAACCAATCTTGTTAGAGATCACCTGATTAAGGGATGGCTATATACCCTGTTAAATTTTGAAACCCTATTAAAGGTTACCTTGCTAGAGGATTTAAAGAACTTAATGATCTTGAATCACCAGGTTACAGGTTTTACAATAAGCCTGTTAAATCTACTCGATAAAGGGATTTTCCAACTATTTAAATGGTTAGAAGACTAGAGGAAAAACTCTGATCTGATAACAACACTACATGCCAAGGTAGATCCTTTTCATTTCCTCTACTCTGCAATCACACTCTGTAGTTTTCCTCTTATTGGTCTAGCAAGTATCTCATCACTTGGATACACACACAAATTTTTCCAACAACTTTACAATAAAAAACATCATCGACCTTATAAACATCAGTCAGGTCAGTAGCATAAACCCTAAACCCTAAGCATCTTAGGTTTACAGCACAGACGGTCCATTCCTAACCATCCAAACACATTGCATAGAGTATTACAAATTCAAACACATCACAAGACAATCTGCATCGCTCATTCATCACCACACATGGGAATCAATAACCCATCACGCTTTCTTATCATACCACTAAGAAGAATGATCATTCTCAAGGTAGACTTCAAATGCAGTCGATCTTCTCATACCTCAATCCTTCATGTGCACAAGGTTGACATGGCACCTCAATAACATCTCTTAGCTAACTCATCATAGAGGATCGTCGGTTGCATCACACAAGCTAGATCACCAAACCAATAACCATAGAGCTAAGACTACAAACTGGAAGTCATACTTAGTGAAACCCTGACACTGATTCACTACATCTCTTCATGCCTCTTTATATCAGTTCACCAACTTCTTTCAATCTACATACCGGTTCACTTACACTTATTGACATCAATGACAACATACATTATCATCATATCAACATACCAGTTCATCATATTCCAATGATATCCAATAGATATGATGTTGTTTATGCGAACTTATTGGAAGTTAATGAGTATGCATAGGATATAAGACTAAGAAAATAATTAAGATAGTTGCACTAATGCATATAGGATTCAAGATGAAGGAAATGATCATGTTTCGAATGCATGTGTATTATGGATAATAGATAAGTAAGAATGAGTATGCCTATGCATTAGATTTGAAATTTTACCATTGTAAATGGATAATGATCATGTAGTTAGGAAATGATTAAGGGTTAAAAACACATTTGGATTTGGATCATAAAATAAACTTAAGAAAGGGGATTAGTCTTGCATGGAAAAGAATAAATGTATCATGTTAGAGTAGAGTGCATCTCATAAGGATTAAATGATCAAGTAGTTTTCAAATCATAATGGAAGAAAATATGCATGTTGCATTTGGATAGGATTAAGGATTAATTGATGATACGTGTAGTAATCAAATGAGTAGATGTTATTGCTTATGGTAGTTGATTAAGAAATGACGTTAAAGCACCCTAGGGAGATGTTGTAATGGTTGAGATGTTATTCCTCTTGCGTAATTTAGTTAATATGTTTAAGAATCATGTTCCTTATGTTTAATCATTATTAGATATAAATTATAAATGGAGTTATGTATTGCATTAGTTGATATTTAAAAAAAATATTATCTCCATTTAGTATGTTAGATGCTTAATTATTTTCTTTAGGTTATTTTGGCGAGCATTACACAACTAGTATAATCCATTGAGACCAATATTTTGAGCCAATATCCACAGAAATCCTCAAAGCGAACCTTCCACAATTAATAATCCAAATTCAACATGTAGGTTTTTTGAGAGCACCTAAGAGTAAAAATGACAAAGTGTTGGAAAAAGACTCCAATTACAAAATATAAACTCTTTTTGAGTGAGGGAATAAATAGTATTAAATATATTAAAAATTCAAATATTTATTGGGTTTTTGAGAGCACTTGAGAGTAAAAATGACTAAGTGTTGGAAAAAGACTCCAATTATAGAAAATAAACTCTTTTTGAGTGAGGTAATAAAATAATATTAAATCCAATTAAAATTCAAATATTAACTAAAGCCCAAAATGAACCCAATAAATATATTATGCAATTCTCATTAAATCAAATACAAATAAGGCATATTTTTCAATTCAATATTAAATTGAGCTTTACAACATTAAAATATCATTAATATATGCATTAAAATAATGACAATTTACAAATGATCGACTATGCGCAAATATTTATGATAGGTCTTACACAAATATGCATTAGGGTAACTTGACATTACCTAAATGGTAACCAAGGTGTATGGAAACATGTAATTATGAATGACGGTCAAGGCTAGGTGACATAAATGGCTAGTGTGCTATCTCTTGTAACCACCATCAAGGATATGGACATGCTTAGACCTATGAAGCCAAGTGGAGTTGATTCCTTGTACCTGCACCAACTAAAATGTGACAAGTACTTGTGCATATATATATAAAATAATATAATTTAATTACATATATAATAATTGCATAATTGGGGTCACATTAAACATAGTTAGTAACATAATATCTCATAAAAACAAATGATTATATCCAATGCATCATCACTAAACCACATAATCATTAGTATAATCAAAGTACCATCAGAGTATAATCCATATGTCATACAATGTCATGTCATATCACTATATCAACATCATGCATTAATGATCATCACTAAATCTACAAGTATAACCAACTATCAACATCAACAGTGATATCTACTCTATCAAAAGTATAATTGTAATCAAGATGCACCACGTGGATGCCAATATAAAAGAATAAAATACACACATTAAAATTATGTCATATACAAAGTCAGTCTCCGATAAAAAAAAAAGCATTGATAGAATGAAAACACATGGGGCATTACAACAAAGATAGACTCCAAAATGAAAATATTCCTCCCAAGGTACCCAAATCATTTATGCCCACATGGAGAGTCTTAGGCTAAACTTTTTTTCTTTATCATCTCAAATCTTTCCACTAATATTTTTGTTTCTTGAGTAAGTAGAATGTTTGGGGTCTTATGATTCTCCTAGTATTTAAAATAATTTCATGTTTTGAGGTTTATTTAACCCTCAAATAATTTGATAAATCACTCACTTTTTAATTTCAGAGGATGGTTTGGTTTTGTCCTTGAATCTAAGAAATCCATTCATAATCTTCTTTGAGATTTCCCCATTTTGTATTTCCTTATGATTTATATGCCTAAGCTTAGAATCCAAAACCATATCCACTTGTTTTTTTAACATTATATTTTTCTTTAGACTAGGTGGGGAGTGGACCAACATAGGACTTGAAGAAATTTTGGTAGTCCTTTAAGAAGAGCTAGAAAATGCATCTGATGAACATGAATATATGATGAAAGGGGAAACAATCTATAAAGGATAAGGTGGTATGCTTGTTGAAGATTCATCTTTCTAGGTCAACAAAGATAAATTTTCCACTATTGATAATTAAAAAATCCCCATGGCTATAGGGTCTTCCACAACCACATTCAGTAAAATTAGAAAGCCTCCAACCTTTGATGTTGAAACTAGAGGTTAAAATGGGGTTTAGGCCTCTAAATATGGCAGGGAAGCTTCATAAGCTTTCACAACTATCCTAGAACCAAGAATGAATACCAAGTAGGGAACCAAATTTGGGATGACGATGGATTCTTAACTTATTTGACATCAAAATTGTTTCCTTAATCTTAGAGGGAAAGTGTTGGATATTGTTGGTCATTGCTATTGATAGGATATGTATTTGTCATTGATGTCAACATATTCCTTTGATTTGCTCCAGTGATTGCAGATTGGGAAGATCTTATGATCTAGTTTGTAGTGTTGGTTTGTTGATCATTGTTTTGTAGAGTTCGGTATATCCTCCAGTATATTCCGGTGTGATCATATCTTGTGTTGAGATTTTGGGATATTGCTTGGGATGGTCTTGTGTATTTAAATATTAGATGGATCATGATTTGGTGCTCTGCAAGTTATCTTTCTTCGTGATAGTTACTAATTGGTTGTGTTCTTGAGCTTTCAGATGTTGACCGATGAATATTTGAAAAGTAGTGTTGGTGCAGTTGTTCCTGATGATTTTAACATGCTTGTTGATGTTTCTTAGTCATGTCCTATTTTCTTTGGTGATCTACATCGATCATTGTGCAATTTTTGGTGGTTTCTATCAACCGACGATGATTTCATGCTATGTGGCTATACTGATGTTGATTGGGATGGTGAAGTTGATGATCGGAAGAGCACTACCGATGGAGCATTATTTTTGGGTAAGAATTTGGTTTCATGGGCTAGAAAGAAACAAGATTTAGTGTCCTTATCTACTGTTGAAGCTGAGTACATTTTTGCTACTAGTAATTGCACTCAGGTAGTTTGGATGAAGCAAATGTTGAAGGATATCATAGTTGTTTATGATGAGCCTACTATTATATACTGCGATAATTCTAGTGCTATTAACATGTCAAAGATGTTGGAAATGTGCCTCTAATTCACTTGACCATTGTCCATACTGATCGGGTTAACTTTTACTGATGAAACAGTATGAAGGAAATCTGTGAGCTCTATCGGCATGACTCTTGCCGACATATCCTCTTCCATTGGAGCTTGGAGAAGTAGGTTATACGTTATCTCGATGACCCAATGAAGTTGACTTTGGTCATCAAGATAACTTCGGGTTTTCGAGAAGATTGCATCAGAGTTGTGTCGATAACCCGATGGAGCTATCTTAGGTAGTTCGGGTTGTCATTGGCTATCAGAGGTACCAATCTTGAGTTAAGTCGATACCCGATGAAGTCACCTTCGGCGATCGGGTTAATATTGGCAATTGGGTTGATGTGATGAAGACTACACTGATGTCCTTATGAGTCCATTATGTTTTGTCTCAAAGTGCTTCTCTTATCGAGATAGTAGTTATGGTCATGTGTCGATGTCCCAATGAGACCACCTTAGGTTATCAGGATAACACTGCATGTTGGGATAACATCTCAAGGTTGGTGTTGATGTCTCGATGAGGTTTTCTCTTGTCTATCAAAGATCAAAGTAATAGTTTACATGTTTTACCGATGACCTAATGGAGTCACCTTCGGTGATCAGGTATAATCGGGCGATCGAATTTACTATTTGAAAGCTATACTGATGGCCGATGGAGCAGAGACCAACTGCAGGAGCGAGATCGAACAGAGATCCGAAAAGGTTAACTCTCAGACACTAAGGATGCGACTGTCGATATATTTGAATACGAACCGACCCAACTCCTTGCTGCATGTGGGATAATTGATTTTCCATGAATGCAAACCAATGCAGGAAGACAGTTAGACTTCAAGCCATTGGTGCAGTTGAACAGATGAACGGTTGACCAGTTTGGTATTTGAAGCCAAAGGTGAACTAAATGTAAGGTTACAAGTTATGATAGCTATTGAGCATTCTGTAACTATTGTGTGATCTAAGTGTTGTATATTAATCTGGAATAGTTGTATGAGAGAGTGAAGGAAGTCTACAGACTAGACTTTATTGTATTATTTTTGACATACTATTAATAAAGTCGATTATCTATTGCTGGTGGGTTTTTCTCCCGAAAGGGTTTTCCCATGTTAACTCTGTGCATTATATCTTTGTGTTCTTTAACTATGTATGCTCATGCTTGTGCCATATTCTGTAAATGTTGGAAAATTGTATACACTAGTTTGTTCTCCCCTACAAATTGACATTAGGAAAATGAATTTCCACACTTGCTTTCCTAACAAGTGGTATCAGAGCTTGGCCCATTTTTGTTATCCTTGTTGGGTAGGGTTGGTTTTTTGTGTCAATTCTATTTTTAGTGGGATTCTTGTAGAGTGTCTACCTGGTTTACAGGTTGAGATGGTGAGCACCTCCAAGTGCATAGACATGGAGAAGTTTAATGGTTCTAGTTTTGAATTATGGAAACTCAAGATGGAAGACTTGTTGGTCGATAGAGATCTCTGGGGTGTTGTGACTGCAACTTCTAAGCCTTCAGGTGTGAAGCAAGAAGATTGGGATTTCGCTAACCAGAAGGCCGGGGGTCTAATCAGGCTATGTCTTTTTGATTCTATTCTATTAAACATCCATGAGGAGAAGACTGCACATCTTCTCTCGATAAGTTGGGAGATATTTATCAAGGCAAATCCTTGGTGAATAAAATTTTCTTAAGAAATTGTACTCTCTAAAGATGGATGCAGGAACACCATTGGCAAATCACTTAAATGCATTCAACATGGTTCTTACACAGTTAACTTTTGTTGGTGTGCTCATCTAGGAAGAAGAACATTGCATGTTGTTTTTGTGTTCATTGCCTGACTCTTGGGAACACTTAGTGATGGCTATCAGTAGTACTACGACCCAGTTCAAGGTGGATATTGTGGTTAATACTCTTTTGTCAGAAGAAATGAAAAAGAAGTCTTCAGAGATGACAAAGGATGCACTCTCTGTTTGAGGTAGACCAAAGGACAAAGATAAGAAGAAAGGAAAGAAGTCCAAGTCTCAAGAGAGATTTAAATCTCCAGGCAAGAAGTCAAAGGTGAAGTGCTAGAACTGTGGGCAAAAAGGGCATATCCAAAAGGATTGCAAGGAGGAGGAGAAGAAGAAGAAGAAGAAGAAGAAGAAGAAATATTCTGACACTGAATCTTCTCAGAGAGATGCAGATGCTTTTGTAGCATCCCTGGCAGTACCTACATCAGATGACACCTGATTGGTATATTTTGGTGCATCTTTTTACATGACCTCCCACAAGGAGTGGTTCTCAAAGTATGAACTGTATGCTAGTGGAAAGGTATATTTGGCTAGTGATTCTACATTGGATATTGTAGGGAGAGGCAGAATAAAAATTCAATTCCTAGATGGTAAAGTGAAGGGGATCAATGGAGTTCCTGGCAAGAAACCTTCTCTCTATAAGTAAACTTAATGATGTTGGAGTACAGGTTACATTTGTGTCTAGTGGTTGCAAGATGACTAGAGGTTCCATTATATTGAAAAAGGGTGATCGCATTGGTACACTATATACGTTAAATGTTGAACCTATATGTTGTAATGTAACTTCTGAAAAGTCTGTTAAGACAACTATAAGGATGCATAATGCTAATTCATTGGAAGGTAAACTTTCTACTGAGAAAACAATGCTTTGGCATAATAGGTTAGGCCACATAGGTGAAAAAGGTTTAAAAGCCTTGAAGAATAGGAATCTGGTTGAAGGTCTAGATGATTGTAGTTTTGAGTTTGATTTCTGTGAACACTGCATGTATGGAAAACATAACCAAGTTCATTTTTATTCCAGTTCTCATAAATCTTTTGACATTCTGGATTATGTTTACTTTGATGTGTTTGGTCTAGTGGATGTTCCTTCTTTGTCTAGGTCTAGATACTATGTATCTTTTATAGATGATTATTCAAGAAGGGCATTTGTGTACTTTCTTAAAAGTAAATCAGAAGTGTTCAGTTGGTTTAAGGAGTTTAAGAACCTTGTTGAAAATCATACTCGGAGAAAGATCAAATGTTTAAGAACAGACAACGATGTTGATCATGGAATTAAGAGACATAAGATTGTACCTTACACTCCATAGTAGAATGGAGTTGTAGAAAGGTTGAATCGGTCCCTAATGGAGAAAGAAAGAAAGAAGCATGTTGAGCGGAGCTAGGCTGGAACAAAAATTCTAGGCTGGAGCAGTTGCTATAGCATGTTACCTACTGAATCATTCTCCTACTTCAACATTGGTTGACAAAACACCTATGGAAGCATGGTCTAGTAAGAAACCCTCTTTAAGACACCTTCGTATTTTGGGTGCAGAGGCATATGTTCTTGTGCTTGATGTTAATAGATCTAAATTGGATAACAAAGTGGTGAAATGTATCTTCATTGGCTATGGAGTTGGTGTGAAAGGATACAAACTTTTGAATCCAGTGACTGGTAAGGTTGTATACAATAGAAGTGTGATTTTTCATGAGTTGAAGCCTATGTCATTAGATCGTAATATAGAAAAGAAAGGAGAAGATGAGGTTGAAATTCCTCTAGCCAAAGAAGAATCTCCAGAGATACCTAAAGATGAGGACAGTTCAAGCAGTTCAAGTAGTTTTGAAGAAGAATATGATGATGAGCCTCCTATGGAACCTCAAGAAGCCTCCACACTAGGGTTGAGAAGATCTATTTGAGAGAGGTGGAAACCTAATAGGTATACACCTAATAAGTACAGTCACTCTATGTTGAATGTTAATTGTGCTTATGCTTTACTTGCAGATACTGATGAGTCTAGGACTGTCAAAGAAGCAATTGAAATGCCTGATTCAAATTCCTAGTTGGAAGCCATGAATGATGAAATGTCATCATTGGATAAAAATAGAACTTGGGATTTGGTGCCATTGCCTAAAGGCAAAAAACATGTAGGCTGCAAATGGGTGTTTAAAAAGAAGTACGGTCTAGATGGCAGCATTGACAAGTACAAAGAAAGACTGGTTGTAAAGGGGTATTCGCAAAAGGAAGGTATTGACTTTGGGGAAATCTTCTCTCCTGTAGCTAAGCTGACATCTATCAAATTTCTCTTGTCACTTGCAGCAGCATATGATTGGGAGATTGAGCAGATGGATGTGAAGACAACATTTCTTCATGGTGATCTTGAAGAAGAAATTTATATGTCCCAGCCTGAGCACTTTGTGGAAAAAGGTAAAGAACATCCGGTATGCAAACTCAAGAAGTCTCTGTATGGTTTGAAACAGTCTCCTAGAATGTGGTATCAAAAGTATGATACATTTGTTTTATCCTTGGGATTTGTGAGATCAAAAGTTGATCATTGTGTTTACTACAAAACTGATGGTGATAGGATTCCTTTCATAGCTTTGTATGTAGATGATATGTTGTTCATAGGAAACACAAAAGGTATGATCTCAGATTTAAGATCTCAGCTTTCTATGAAATTTGAAATGAAGGATTTAGGACCAGAAAATTACATTCTAGGAATGGAGATCAAAAGAGATAGATCTAAGAGTAAAATATGTCTTAGACAAAGAAAATATATAACCAATGTTCTTGACAGGTTTCATATGTCTGACTGTAAACCACAGGTTGTTCCCATCTTGCAGGGAACTAAGTTGTCTGTGATGGACAGTCGGAAATCTCTAAAAGAGATTGAAGACATGAAATGTGTACCTTATGCAAGTGCTATAGGTAGTCTGATGTATGCTATGGTTTGTACAAGATCAAACATTGCCCAACTAGTGGGAGTACTTAGCAGGTTTATGTCGAATCCAGGAAAGCAGCACTAGGATGTTGTAAAGAGAGGGTTTAGATATCTGAAGGGCACTTCAAACTTTGCATTGTGTTATCATGGTAACCTAAAGGATTAAAAGGGAACTCTTAGCATTTGTGGTTATATGGATTCTGATTGGGCAGGTGATATTGACAGTAGGAGATCCACTAGTGGATATGTTTTTGTCCTGAATGGTGGAGCAATTACTTGGATGAGAAAGTAGCAAGTTGTAGCTGCTTTGTCCACTATAGAGGCAGAATACATGGTGGCCACACATGCTTGTAAAGAAGCAGTTTGGCTTAGGCATTTGAGTGCAGATATTGGTTTTGATGCAGGGCAAGTTGAAATCTGGAGTGATAGTCAAATTTCCATATGTTTGGCAAAGAATCCTACTTTCCATGCCAGATCGAAACATGTTGATGTTTAGTATCACTTCATTCATGACATGGTGGAAGATGGAAAATTTTATCTTAACAAGTAGACACTCTGGAAAATGTTACAGATGCCTTGACGAAACTGGTGAGCACACACAAGTTCAGGTGGTTTTCAAATTCTATGGGTCTTGATACCCATGTTTCTTAGTAACATCTGAAATGGTAATCGGTCTAGTGAATTCCTCATCAAGTGGGAGTTTGTTGGAAATGTGTCACTAATTCACTTGACCATTGTCCATACTAATCGGGTTAACTCTTACTGATGAAACAGTATGAAGGAAATCTGTGAGCTCTATCAGCATGACTCTTGCCGATGTGTCCTCTTCCATCGGAGCTCAGAGGAGTAGGTTTGACGTTATCCCGATGACCCGACGAAGTTGACTTCGGTCATCAAGATAACTTTGGGTTTTCGGGAAGACTACATCAGAGTTGTGTTGATGACTTGATGGAGTTATCTTAGGCAGCCCGTGTTGTCATCGACTATCGGAGGTACCAGTCTGGAGTTAAGCCGATACCCGATGAAGTTGCCTTTGGTGATCGAGTTGATATCGGCAATTGGGTCGATGTGATGAAAACTACGCCGATGTCCCTATGAGTCCGTTTTGTTTTGTCTCAGAGTGCTTCACTTATCGGGATAGCAATTTTGGTCATGTGTCGATGTCCCGATGAGACCACCTTAGGTTATCGGGATAACATCTCAAGGTTGGTGTTGATGTCCCGATGAGGTTTTCTCTTGTCTATCGGAGATCAGAGTAACAGTTTACATGTTTTACCGATGACCTGATGGAGTCACCTTTGGCGATCGGGTATCAATGGGTGATCAACTTTCCTATTTGAAAGCTATACCGATAGAGTGGAGACCGGCTATGGGAGCGATAGTGAACCAAGATCCAAAAAGGTTAACTCTCAGACACTAAGGATGTGACTGTCGGTGTATTTGAATACGAACCGACCCGACTCCTTGCTGCATGTGGGATAATTGATTTTCCATGAATGCAGACCGACGCAGGCAGACGGTTAGACTTCAAGCCGTTGGTGTAGTTGATCAGATGAATGGTCGACCAGTTTGGTATTTTAAGCCAAATGTGAACTGAATGTAAGGTTACAAGTTACGATAGCTATTGAGCGTTCTATAACTGTTGTGTGATCTGAGTGTTGTATGTTAATGTGGAACAATTATATGACAGAGTGAAGGAAGTCTACAAATTGGAATTTATTGTATTATTTTTTGACATATTGTTAATAAAGTTGATTATCTGCTGCTGGTGGTTTTTTCTTGTGTTATATATTTGCATTGTTTAACTGTGTATGCTCATGCTTGTGCCATATTCTGTAAATGTTGGAAAATTGTATACACTATTCTGTTCTCCCCTGCAAATTGACATTAGGGAAGTGAATTTTTGCACTTGCTTTCCTAACAAAAGAATCTAGTGCAACATTCAAAGACTAAGCATATGTCAATCAAATATCATTACTTGAGAGAGAAAGTGAATGAAGAGAAGGTGAATCTAGAGTATGTATCTACAAAGGAACAAACAGCTAATATTTTCACTAAACCTTTATCTGCATATACATTTTTCTAATTGAGAGACAAATTAGGGGTATCTACCCCTCCTGATGAGAACTAGATGCATTAAGCTATATCAATCTGATGGATTTCAAAGCCTTATCTTTTTATCCGGATTGGTGAGTTGGTGTTGCTCCTCTGGTGGAGTAGTTTGTTGATCTGGTTATTTATTTATGGGGGAGGGAGATTCGTGTTTTTGTCTTTGGGGAGAGAGATTTTGGTTATCTTTCTTAGAGATTTGGCATTGTTGTCAAAGGGGGAGAGAGATCATGTGAAAAACTTCTTTCTAAGTCCTAATCTTAGGGGGAGTTTGTTGGAGATATCTTCTTTTCTTTGCATTGATTGTTTTTCACATTCATATGTTGCCATAAATTCCAAAGGGAGAGATTGTTGGGCACTTCTTCTGCTAGGATATGTTGTTGTCATTGATGTCAACATATTCCTATAATTTGCTCTGGTGATTGTAGATTGGGAAGATCTTATGATCCGGTTTGTAGTGTTGATTTGTTCATTGTTTTGTAGAGTTCGGTATATCCTCCAATATATTCCGGTGTGATTAGATCTTGTGCTGAGATTTTGGAATATTGCTTGGGATGGTCTTGTGTATCTTCATTTTAGATGGATCATGATTTGGTGCTCTGCAAGTTATCTATCTTCATGAAAGTTGTTGATTGGTTGTGTTCATGAGCTTTCAGACGTTGACCGATGAAGATTTGAAAAGTGGTGTTAGTGCAGTTGTTCCTGATGATTCTAATGTGCTTGTTGATGTTTCTTAATCATGTCCTATTTTATTTGGTGATCCGCATTGATCGTTGTGCAATTTTTTGATGGTTTTTATCAACCAGTGATGATTTTTCATGTTATGTGGTTTTCATGGTGGTGTAGCGTGTTGCGGTTGATCTTGGCGTGATTTCCAGTGGAGTTGTGCATTTGGGAATTTGTTTTAGGACCATGTTATGCTATGTAAACCATTATATTGGTCTGGTGGTCAATCTTTGTATCATGTGATGTAATTTTGTAATTGAGGGTTGAGGGTTTAGCCGACCTTGTTGTCAAGGTTGATGAATTGTATATATAGGTGATATAGTCATGTAATTTGGGTGTCAATGTTGTGTCTGCATTATCAGAGAGAGGTTTGTGTGCAAACAAGTGATTTATCCTTTGGTGTTGAGTTTGATGTGAGATTGGTGTTGCAGGGCAGACATTTGTGCTTAACCGGAACTGTAATAAGGCATTTGGAGATGCTATTATTTTAGTTCATTTATTCCAAATTGTAGTTTGAATCTTATTGTAAGTCAGTGAGACTTCCCTAAGGGTTTTAGCCTTCCGAGCCATTATATTTGAGCAGTGAGCTCTAGGCAGTGTGCCTGAATACATGTGCATTCCCCATTGTAATATTTTCACATACTATTGCAGAGTATCATCTTACTGTGGGTAGGTTCCCACTGTGGTTTTTCCCTTAACCGATTTTTCCATGTCAAAATCTTGGTGTTGTAAGTTGTGTTAATTTTCTTATCTGTCTTATTATTGCAGTTTATCAAATCTATGTTTTGTTTGTTATTCTAGTGAAGACTAATTCACCCCCCCCATCTTAGTCTTCCTTCTTGGTTGGTGCTAACAAAAAGCTCTTAGCAAGGTTCCTAGGAGAATGACATGCAAAACAAACAAAAGGATCTTTTGAACATCAAATTTTGTTCCCAAACTTCAAAATGAGACTTGAAGGTGACATGTAAGAGGGGGTGTATTTGAGCTAATATAGACATATATACATACAAAAACCAATTTTTTTGCAACCAACTTATCAAAGTGAATAAGAAATGCCTCTAAACACTTCTTCCTCTCAAAGTTACACAAGAAGACCCAAAAGTTGAAACCACACCATGGTAATATTAATATTTTACTTACGAGGAGTTAACACCTAGGGATCAAAGTGAGAACTACTTCTTCAGCAATAACCTAGAGTAATCAAATAACTAAGGCCCTTTGACTAAAGAATTTTCCAAATCCTCAATGTAGGAAAAGGAAAATAGGGAAAAACTTTTAGACATAGAAAAGATGTCCAGCTAATCTTCCTACAATCATTTTTGATTTCCAAAGGTCTCATTACATTAATGTTAGGTCTATAACTAAGTAAACTACCAACTAGAGAGTTCTCCATCTTTATTGTCAGCCTTTCTACCTATTGACTGTGGGTTAGCATAAGCAATGGCAGGAGATCCGAAAATGAATATCCTTTCTTAAGAAGTAGAGAAATACACTCCAAGATTCTAGAAGGATATGTCTTATCCATGGAGGGTAGATTAGTAGGAATAAATGTGATTGTAAACTAGGAGGATTTCTAGTGTCAATAAATTAACAACTAGGAGTGTAGAACTCTATCTCTAGAATGCTGAAAAAATCTTCTTTTTTTGTATTTTTGGATTAAAATCTGAAATAATGAATCAATAATGATGAATCTATTCTAACATTCCTACACTAATCATAACATGAAACAAACTTCAAAAGATGAGGGTTAGAGAAATAACTTAAAAATTAAATCTATTACGCAATGTTAAGCAAAAGACCATTAATAGCACTTAATTATTAAACCACATCAATGAAACCATATTTTCATAAAAATATGATATAATCATCCAAGGATTGAAATAAAAAATAATTTTCAAAATTCATCAAACTATAAAACCATACCCATGAACACATATAGGACAAAATTCTTAATAAGCTCTCCAAAAACTTGACACAACTAAGTTATCTTTGCACATGAATCATCTAATGAATAAAAATAACATCTAATAAGCTATTTGAAAATTCAACACAAACTAAAATATTGAAATATGAATATGCTTCATCCATACTTCATAAATTTTGCAGAAAACTTAGGTAAAATGCCTTTATCATGCAAAAATTGCTCATTTGTGTTTTTCACCAATCGAAGTATAGGAAGATAATCATCCCACATGAAAATTGAATCATTTATACTTATCCCTTTCTTTCCTTTTCTTGATAATAACCCAAAAAGAATATTCAATAGGCTTTGAAGAGTATCATAGCGAATCAACACTTGTTGGATAACTTCTTCTTTATGTTGTTCAATTTCGGCCCTCCAACATAGTGCTACCACAATGAATGAATCTCCACCTTCACTTATTCTAGCCAACCCTTGTGTCAATGTTGCCTATATGTTTGTTGAAAGAGGACCTGCATCAATAGGCCCAAGGAGTTGGCTGATATACTTTTTTAGCTCCATATTATATCACTAATACATTTGGGGTCAAATTCTGACGGACAAGGAGCATTGTGTAAAAATTTGATTTTTTTTTTTTTAAATGCCCATGTTCGTCGGAATTCCGATGACCTCGGGCATTTTATTAAAACAAAAAAACACAATAGATTTTCATTTTGAAAGCAAACCGAAGCAAGCGGCAACCGTCTTGCCTCCCTGCCCCCCCCCCCCCCCCCCCGCCGAAGCGATCTCTGCACAAGCAAGGTAAGGTTTTTTTTGCAATCAAAGGAACTCTTTGTTTTTCAATGAAGGGCAACTAATTTTTTTTTCGCAATCAAGGGCAACTGGTTTTTTTTTGCGAATTAATCCATTTTGTACATATCCTGCAATCTTAAAATTCCATGAAATGACATCTCTTTGAGGTATTCCATCATATAGTTCACATGTTGTGTGTATGCTACCCCATTTTGCGATTTTTGTTATTGGAGCATTTTCAACTAATTTCTAATAAAAAACCCCCTTCGATTATGCTTTGATGGATGTCCATACCTTGTTCCAAAGCTCCTATTTTGGCACATGTAGGGAGGATGCTGGCAAACGTTGCATTGAGATAAACATGACTATATTTCATGAGGATTTGAACTCAACAATATGTTAGATTCTCCCAAGGATGGATGGACTATACACTTGAAAGGTAGATGATTAAGGATGATGACAAGGTGAATTTTCCTTAGAATGATAGGGTTGATTTTCCTAAGAACAAGTAGATTCATGTAAACTAGAGGATACAAATTTGGACAAAATAATGGAAGGAGACTAAAACTAGATAGATTCACCTAAATCGGAGTGTAGTCATCTAAGGATAGGAAAAATTCACCATTTGCGTAAGAAAGATGGATAAGATAAATGATTTATGTGAAATAGATTCACCTAAGAGAAAGTAGATTCACATAAGGATAGGTGGATTTTCCTAAAGATGAAGGGATAAGACTTAACAAAAAGAGGACTTAGGATGATGACAAGGAGGATTCATTTAAGGATATGGCATATTCACCTAAGGGATGGTGTATTCTCCCAAGAATATGGAAAAATTATGGATTGGTGGAATGACATACTAGATCAAGGAATGATACAAGGGTAGATTCACCTAAATATAGGGTAAATTCAGCTAAAAGGGTACCCATGAGATTGTGGTACTGAGTACCTATCTATGGATGGTGTATTTGGATACAAGTATGATGAAACCATGCTTGTGTATGATGAAACAAAGTCCAGATCTCTATTATAGGTCCAACATAATCTCTATTATTTGAGACACCATTTTATTAGCATATCCAATTAGGGTAATTTGTGGGTTTAATTATGGATCATGTTGTCTATTTCCATGCACTATTGAACTTATTTGGATGTATTGTGATTATTTTAATTTTGAAGTTATAAATAAATTATGTTTGTACCTTAGAAAGGGTAACTCCAATTGATGTTTGGGCAGTTTATTTGAAAACTTATGGTGATTATTGCCCTATGTTATGTAATGGGGTTATTTTTACACTAAGTAATTAACTAGAAAAATGAATTTGTATTGTTGTACAAGTATGATGAAACCATGCTTGTGTGTTTACATGTTTGTGCATCCTATTGAGAACCAACCTTGCTATTGAGGAACTCAATAAATGTGGTGTTAAGTAGAAGAATGGAAAACTCAAGAAGCTATGGTGACATATTGTGGCATTAGTAGGGATTATCTCTATTGACCACACCTTTCAAAGATAGTATCCCCTAGTTCTCCTCATAGAATGGACCATTGGATGGCTCATAGTGGTATTCTATCGTACATTTATCTTGATGGCATTGCCGATAGTTGGTATGTGGTTCTTGGTATAGGTTTCCTATTACCCTATTATCTTATTTATATCTTTGTTCCAACATGTGGAGATTGATTTTTGTCATGCTATGATGATTTTCATGTTTGCATGTTTTTTGACATTATGCAAATAGATATGATGTCACACCATACTTATGTTTTGATATAGTGTAGGTGATGGTTACTTGTTGTTGATGGTAGCGATTTGGGTTCAAAGACACAATTCCACACACACACACAAATATTTGAAGATGCATTTTATATTATTCCTTCTTAGTGGCGATTAGTGTTGGAAGATTTGCACACATGTAGAGAGGAACTCATGTTAGATACAATAGGTTGTGTTTGATAACATATGAATGTGCCTCATGATGTATACATATAGCTTTGGTGTGTGACATGCATGCACATTTTTCCATAAGACACATTGCTATGTGGCATGTGCCCTATGCATGTCTTCTTTGTGAGGCACATTGCTATGTGCAATGTGGCCCTAGGTGTGTCTTCTCTATGAGGTGTATTGCCATGATATGTTAGGATTTGTAGTGTGCAGGCCACAAATGCATGCATGAGGGACTATTATTATAGTCATGTTTTTGGGGCATGTAGCCTAGGCATGTCTTCTCCATTAGGTACATGGCCATGCCATGTGGGAGTTTTTGTGTTCATGCCACAAATGCACACATGAGGGACTATTATTGGAGTCATGATGAATCTTCACTCTATTTAGCCACAATTTCTAGTCGTATAGTTATGTAATGTGCACTTTTAAGGATTGTGAAGTTTCCTTCAATTATTGATGATCTCTCATCTTTGTTGCATGGGCCAACAATTTTATTTTATCTTGTTTGAATTAGTTTAATCACTATTGTGAGTTTTCTCTATTGTGTAGTTATTGTGGCTGTGTTTGATTTGCTATTGGAATTGAACATATTTATTTGACTTATTATTGGTACTATTTTTTCTTTCTTTCAATATTTATGATCTTTGGTAGTTTAGTGAAACTCTTGCTATTTTTAAATGTTGCCTTCTTTGTTGTGATGTGATTCCTCACCAGGATTGACGTAGATAACCTTGGATGAGTGTATATAAGGAATCAAACATTGGGAAAATTTGAGGATAGGGGTAAGTGTTTGTTGTATGGGTAGCTACGATCCACTTGTACATTCTTAGTGATTATTGACGGCTATGTCTTGGAGGCTAATCCCATTAAACAAACAAGGGGGAAGTCATACATAATTGTATGGATTCAAGACCATCATTTCATATGGTTCTTGGTTACTTTGTGAAACCATGGCATCCTCTTAGACCAATATGTGAGCCTTGTATTGTTATCCCTATAATGTGGATGAATAAGTGTATGTTAAAATAAATGCTTTGCATGCCATATAGTTGCATATGAGTTGTTCACATCATCAGATCATGATTTAGAATATGTGAATTCTTTTATTCATGTGAAGTCAAATGATTGATTATGAAAATGTCTTATACATTGAAGCATAATCTGTAAGATGTTCTCTTCAAGAAAAAATATTTATGCTTTCATAGTGAAATGTTGACAAAATGGGGTCCTAGTCTAGGAAAGTAAACTACAAACTTATACATTCACCATTTCAAAAAATTTTATTGGGGAATAGTCAATTTGGTTCAATTTAATTCCTCTAGGAGAGACCAACAATATGATTAATTGTTCCATTTTGATGTGATTGGATATGATTAGATATAATTTCATTGAAGATGCAAGAACTAAGTAAAATTATGCAAAATTGACAAGATTAAGCATAAACAGGCAAAAAGCTAACATAGAGGTACATATTTGGAAATAAGACTCTAAAATGAACCTAATCAGTTACCTATAGGGAAAATGAGGTTAAAGATAATCTACCTATATGGAAAGTGGTTAAACTCTACCTCTAAGTGGCTCATCTTGAGCATTGTCAGTATATGGGCATTGATGGCATATTATATCTGGTTCTATCATTTTTGTGGGTGCAAAATTAACAAGGCAAAATAGTATTAGTGGGATCATGATCTCATCAAAATGGTTTTGGCTTTGCATTTATGATAGCACATTGATGACACCTTACAAAAGGTTCCAATCTCATACATAGCATCCCAAAGTAAGGTCAATAATTATGTAACTTAATGCTTAAACTGGAGTTCTGGGTAGTCATATACTGATCATTTCCAGGATTGATGCTTAAACTAGAGTTCTGGGTAGTCATATACCCATGACATAGGGTAGGGGTGACCTGCAAACAATGCTAGTTCTAGATGCCTGTTTGCTTGGTGTATAACTTGTCAAAATTAGATCAATTGGCTACAGGTCTGCCATAAAGTTTCCAACTTATCACCAGTGAAAATACAAGAACCAAGGCTTAGAATACTCAAAAATGTCTCTCAGAAAGTCTGTAACAGGCAAAATTTTAGTAAGAATTTGCACACACAATGCTTAGAAATTCACACAATCAGCTACATTAAATACGTTCTCTATTAAGTTCAATGTTTTAAGATGAAAAAGAAGAGTTAAATGGTTTTGGTTCAATTTGCAATTTTTGTGAAGCTTTTGCACTGAAGTTTCCATAGCCTGATTTTTTTGCCTGTGAAGAAAGACCATGTCAGATAATATCAGTGAAGAACAAAATAAGGAGACAATTTCTAGATTATGGCCTAACTTAAAAAGAAAAGGTGATGGGAAATGTTATTTTCCCTGCAAAATTTGTAAGGGCTTAAAGACTAGAAGACTTCTAATCAAAACAGGTAAGAAACATTATAGGCAGCATGGTCACATTGAAGGGGGACATGATTATCATCCACTGGTAAGTTGTTCATTATATCATTTTAACAATTTATATACATAAGAAATCACTTGATAATGAGATCATGATCATGGTTTATTTATGTTGATCATTTTTATATAGGTCGAGCACCCCAGGGCACATGATATGGACCAACACAACTCGAAGAATATGGTTTTCGAAGTGGAGGAACATGGAGGTGTGAGTATCGAAGCTGAAGATAATGATCCCATGGAAGATGATGATCATGCACCAGAAAACACAATTGAAGATGATGGTACAAATACATTGATCCATGGCACATTTAGTACTGGTACAGCTGATCATGATGATCAAGATGACCTTGATGTTCATGATTTACCGCTTCTTGAGAAGGCATATGAGCCCCTTTACAAAGGCTCCCAAACAACTCTTCTCTCTGATGTATTGTTGTTGGTGAACTTGAAGGTTATGAATGGTTTATCCAACATAACAATCTCACGTATGTTAAGGTGTGTCATACATGTCATTATAGTTAATAAATGGTGAATCATGTATTAGTAATATTCTTTATATTAACACCTCAAACTTTTTTTTTTGGTTGTAGATTGATAGGTGAGTTTTTCTTACCACCATCAAATATTCTACCTCGCTCATACTAAGAATTATCTGCCATTATGAAAGATATTGGAATGGAGTATCAAACAATAGATGCTTGTCCCAATGATCATATTATATATCATAAACAACATGAATTTGGAACAAAATGCCCTGAATGTCATATTAATAGATATCAAATAGATCAAATAACAAAAAAGGTGCCTCGCAAGGTTCTTCGTTATATTCTCATTATTCCATGTATGCAATGATTATTCAGGTGCACTAGCTTGGCACAATTTATGGATTACCATGCACGCAATAGAAGTCGAGATGACATTATTTGAATGCCTGCAGATGGTTCAACATTTATGGACATAGAGGAAAAGTGGCCACACTTTAAAGAAGAACCTCACAATCTTAGGCTTTCATTGGTAGCGGACGGTGTCAATCCATTTGGAGAGTTGAGATCTGTTTACTCGGTGTGGCCTATTTTTGTTATCAACAATAATATTCCTCCATGGATGTCAATAAAGAGGGAGCACATAATGTTGGCAATGATTGTTCTAGGTATTTTATCATTTAATAGTCATCTACATTTAATTATAAATATTGCAGTAAAATGGTCATAATAATTATGTAATGTTTTTGTTCATTCCACTAGGCAAGTACCAAGTTAAAGATATGAATGTATATATTGAGCCTCTTATTGATGAGTTGTTGGAGTTATGGAATGGTGTGACCATGTATGACATCTCTAGACCAATAGGACAAAGACAATTTCAATTCCATGCAATGCTTGTATGGACAATACATGATGCCCCAGGGCTAACACATTTTTGTGGTACGTTATAGTGTTCAAGTTGCGCATGATAATTATAATTATTAAAATTAATAGATTTAATAGAATTATACATTATCTTGTAGGTCTTCAAACAAAGCAAAAATTTGCATGTCCAGTTTGTGGTCCAAAGATGAAATCCCATCATTCAAAAAGTTTAGGAAAGCAGGTGTTTGATGAGTATAGGCACTTCCTTCACAAAAATCATAAGTACTGGAATACTGAAAAACATATTTTCAATGGGAAAGAGGAGACTACATAAAAGCCACGAAGAATGACTCCTCACTTATGGAAGTTGGAATATAATAGAATTAATCGTCAAGGTAATGTCATTCCATCTAATGGTTTACGTTTGGAATTTGAATTTTTCTACCATGTTTTGTTTACTGATGATGTAATTGATGATACTGAAGGTCGTCAAGGCATGGATGACCACCTTCCAAAGGGACTAAAAAGTTATGCTAGACAATTCAGTAGGTTGCCTTACTATGAGCAGTTACAAATTGTGCATTTGTTTGATACAATGCATATTGGAAAGAATATAATAGAGACATTATGGAAAATATTGGATGGAAGGTGTGACAAAGAAAAAATTGTCAAAATTTGTAGTGACATTGTGGAATCCAATCATGCAATGAAAAATGTCATTCAATCAAATAGCAATGGAGATCATATTAATATAAGTGCCCTTCCTTGGTTATTAATGGAGCAGCAAAGCAATTCTATAAAAGAAGTCATACAAAAAATTCGATTTCCCACAAGATTTGCTGCGAACATAAACAATCTCATATCAAAGAAGAGTGAATTTGGGCCAAGGATGAAAATGCATGATTGGCATACCTTCATTAAGGTAATTTGTGTTCTTGTGTATTTACTATATATTTGTATACTGCGCATGTACTTTTCATTGTATTATGTTAGAAAACAATGAAAAGATCATTTTATAATTGTTGTAGTATGTTCTACCTCTATCTCTCCCATACCACTTCAACAATAATATCAAGCAAGTCATATATGATCTTGGAAAATACATGAGGTAAGTAGTGATGTATGTTCAATTTGTTGTATAGATATTATATTTGCCATTTCTTTTACTTGTTATGCAATATATTGTATATTATTTTGTAAAGTCTCGTTTATATATTATTGCATCTTCAATCTCTTTTAGGTGGTTGTCATCTAAAGATATCCACAAGGAAGATATAAAATATTGGAAGAGAAAAATCCCTCATCTAATGTGTGAAATGGAAAAGTATCTACCTTCAACTTTTTTCAATGCACAAGAACACTACCTCATACACCAAGTTGAGGAGATCGCATTGTGTGGACCTGTACACACTAGGTCAATGTGGATGGTTGAGAGGCACTTGAAATTTTTGAAGGCTTTGGTTCGACACAGAGCACATCTTGAGGGTTCTATGGTGGAGGGATATATGTGTAGACACCCAAAAATGGTCAACGCTTGCGAAGTCATACTTTAACATTTGCGCATTGCCTCATTTTAGGTTTTTGCGTCGCATTAACATTTCTCCTATGTCATGCACTTGGTCTTTATCATTTGCGAGCATCGAGTCTTTCTTCTGCATTCTTCATTTGTCTCGCTTTCGAATTTGGTCTTGTCGATAACAATCTTTAATCATGATTTTGGTCGATCTTGTCAATCTCTTATCAACTTGTCAATCTCGTCGTTTTACGATCGATTTGTCATCGATCATTGTCCTTCCCAATCGTGTCAATTTGGATCAATTTGTCATTGTTCCTCGTCAATTGGCGCATTTATCAATCAATCAAATCATTTATCACATTGGTCATTTATCAATCCAAAATCAAATCAAATCGAGTCAATTATCTTTCAAGACCTAATTCATCTTCTAGGGTTTCGTGATTTAATCATTTAACCTTGTGTGTGTCATTTCTTCCTTTAGGATTAATAAATTGTTTATTTATCCTAAGTCTTCTCATTACAATTAAATGTTCATTTAATTGGCTAATTATTCCTCTTTGTAAATTAATTAATAAATGACAAATTATTAATTAATTTACCTAATTTCATTATTTCTTAATTTCCTATTTTCATTATTTCCTAATTCCTAATTTCCACCTATTTTCTAATTTCCTAATTTTAATTTCCACCTAATTAACTTGTCTTTAGTGCTCCCTATTTTTGTGCTTCATGCGTCATACTCTTGGCATAGCAAGATGTCATAAGGTTCTAGTCCTCTAAGCTTTGCATTGGCAATATGTCATAATTCATGACATAGAAGGTGTCATAACCTTCTTCTTTCCACTCAATTTTCCCATTTTGAAATCAATTGCCTCTAATATCCATGTCATGCTAATTTGATCTTTTTCTCCAATTTCTCTATAAATTGGATGAATTTCTTCAATCAAACTCCCTTAATACCCTTGATTCTTAATTCCTATCAGACTATTGAACTTATGCTTCTAGTACTCTTGAGCTTTTCATCAATCTTGCTTTCAATTGTGTGAGCACTTGTAGGTGAGATCCACAAACCCATTGAAGAGGAAAGAACAACAATGGAGCCACATGGAAGAAGCATATGGTTTGCATGATATTTTCTTTTAAATGCTTTGTTTTCATACCTCTATTGAATGTACTTAGAATTAGGTTCATTTGCAATGAATGTTCTTTTGATTGAGTTATCATGTCTTGTGTTTTGATTGATCTACTTGTTTTGATGATTCCTAATTTCTACGCTACATTAACTGGTGAACTTGACGTGAATACTAACCTTCTAACCATCTTACTGTGTTTTGGAGTGCTTCTAAGTTGATTTGCAGGTCAAAAACTCAAAAACAGAGCCGTGCAGTGCATTCTGGACACTTCTGTGCTTGTGTGAAGCATTCTGTGCCTGTGTTGAGACATCTTGCACCTGTGTTGAAACATTCTGCGCTTGTGTTAGACATCCTGCGCTTGTGTCCTGACTTCTGCGCCTGTGTAAAGTCCAGATCAGAGGTGAAAAATGCAGTTTTTACTTGAAATCTTTGGTGTTTTTGCATTCTATTTTCTATGCTTTGGATTTTGGTACTGATTATTTGTGCAGGATCTTGGCATACGCATGACAAAGACTAAAAATCAAACTACTAACATGTGTTATGCAGATTCGATGGTCAAAGACAACAAATCAAACATCTAACTTGGGTTTTGCAGGTTGCCTTGGAGAAACAACCAAATTGTGTGTTTTAGATTTTTAATTAGGCACTTAGTGATTTATAAATAGGTGGAAATGAACCTTTGTTTGCTTTGTTTGTTAAGTATGACATTGGAGTAGGAGAGTATGCTCTCATCCTTCATAGGGTGATCAGAAATCCAGATCTTCGATACCATGCTTGTGTTGTTGATTGTTTGTCTCCATTAGAGGGCCTGCCTTCCCGACCACTTTGCTTTAGCAAGCGAGTGATAATCGTGAGAAGGGAATGAGCCAAAGTGAGTACGGCTAGAATTCCTTGGCATTCTAACTCACTATAAAAAAATACCCGATGAGCGAAAGCTTTGAAGGAAGTGTTACGTGGGAATTGCAGTTACTTGGGAAGTGATGACCCTTGAACTCTTTCTCATATCAACATCTAAGTAGGGCCTCTTGGTCTAAATCATGCTTGCGCGACTACATTTGTTTGGTATCTTGATGGGCTTAATGTCTCAATCATGCTTGCATGACATCAAGGAGTAATGCTTAACAGAAATCCTTACTAAATACCTTGTTTTTAGAGGCCAAAAACCCTTCTAGTTGCTTGAGAAGGACAAATTCGGATACTTGGAAGAGATACTAAGTTCGCCATGGGGAGATTCCATGGGGACTGATGCTTGGCTGTCCTGAGAAGTGAGTGCTTTGGAGGGGATCCCGTGGGGTCAAGCATCTATGTATTCTCCTTGAATCCCATAATGAGTCTACCTCTCAAGTACCTAATGTCTTTGCCTACCATAAGGAATGTGGAAATGAGCACGATTGTCTTGAGTCTAAATTGCAATATCTTGTATTCTTTGATTGTCAAAAGTTGAATTCCATTTCAAGAACAAGCACATTGATATAACATAAGATTAAACACAAGAGACATTCATCCAACAAACATCCAACAAGATTCAAAGCTCATCTTCAAACATGGTTGTCAAACATTGTTCAAAAACTTGTCTCAACATCTATGTCACTTACATTTAGGTTCATCCTAGGTTGCATTTTTCAAAGTTATTGTCAAGTATCAAGGTTAGGTTTCACCTAAGTCATACTCCTTTGCATATCAATAAGAGTTATCCATTTGCATATGTCCTCTTGCATTAAAGTCATACCATTGTCATACATTGCATACCCTAAGTCTCTTCATTAAGCTTAAGTCATTATCATATCATATTAAGATCACTTGCATATTAATTCTCCTTTTGCATATAGTGCCAAAACCTAGGTCTTGTCATACTTGAGTAATCCAAATCTTTGATAAACCCTAAGTCATTGTTAGGAAGTCTAGACCTTATCAAAGTCTTTTGTTCTTTTGTCATCAATATCATTTCGTCAAACCTAGCTTAGTATCCAAGAATATAGGGGAGACATTGTCATCTTGTCCTTTGTCCATTAAGTCCTTTTGTCCTTTGAGGTCTAGACATCATTTCAATTTCCTAAGGGTCTCTTTTTAGATTTGCATTTCAAAAGTTTGTCAAAATCTTCAAAAACAACCAAAAACATAGGTTGCATTTTCATCTATCTAGTTTACATTTAGTTGCATATCATATACTATCCTTGAAAAATTCCAAAAATATTGCATTTGCATAAGTGACATGTCTATTGAAGCAAGGTTCCAAGTGCCAATGATGCAACAAAGTTTGACATATCAACCGACAATGCAATCACAATTATATCGAACCCAACAACAAGGCTATATTGATCAAACTCTTTATGATGAAACAAGTCTCCAAATACAAAAACTAGAGGAGAAACTAGCTCAAGAAAATGAGATATTGGAACAAAGAGTGAAAAACATGGTGAAGAATAGATCACAAATGTCCAAAATGCTTCAAAAATTTCCAAGTCAAAATCCAAAGTTTGAGCCAATTGATGTAAGATCTCTTCTTGAATGATCAGACATACCAGCTCTCCTCTCCCAAATAGAGATGATGAAACAATTACAAGAAAGGAGACAACATCAACTTCAACATTATGTGCCTCCACAACAAGAACAAGGTGTTTTCTATCAATCAGATTTTCAACCATCACAACCAATGGTCCAACATATTCAACAGACACAACCAATGGTCCAATTTCAACAATATGTCCAACCAACTATACAATGTCAACAAATAGTTCAACCACTGGTGGAATATCAACAAGTTCAATCAACATATCAATGTCAACAACCACATTCACAAATTCAAAAACAAAACTTGCAACATGCACCAAGCCAAATTTTGAACATGTCAAAACAATCTGATCAACATCTAGTTCGAAATCAAAGCATGACATCAAATCAAAAACAAGTTCAAATTCCAAGTCCAATCATGTCAAAACCTCGAAAGAAAGGTGGCTTTATTGCAATGTTCTTAAGGAACCTACCAAGTGAGTTTATTGAGGAAGATCAAAATAATACAATTTTGTCTAGCAATGCCTCATCCCCTCACAAACAAATTGACTCTCCAGTGGCATCTATCCCTACACCTCCAGAAGTTCTGCAAGAACCTTCCATATTGTCCTCATCAAATAATACACCCAAGGATGCAATTATCCAAGAGCTATCCGTAATTGATTGCCAAGATAATCCAATTCATGATGCATATCCTTGTCATGTTTTAGAAATACAAGACCCAATGCCACCATGCACTTTATTGCCATTACCTATTTTAGAGGACCCCATTCCAAGTCCCTCTTCCTCATATTCAAGCATTGATTCCTTGCCAGAATCCTTCATGAATGTTCAAAGTGCATTTCCTTCATCCCAAAACATTGATTCCTTGTCAGAATCCCCCATGCATATCCAAAGTCCAACCTCATGTCAAGAGGATAGTTTAGAGCATGAAGAAACGTGTCCTAAGGAAAATCAAGATCAAGATCCTGAAACCTTATCATCCCATCCAATTGTCGACCAGGACCCCATGTTCCCAGACACTCATGATGATTCCCCTATTCTTGTCCATCCTATCCAAAGTCCTATTGACCCTCCATTCCCCGAGCAAGATCAAGATGTCCCAGTCCATCCAATCCTAAACGATCCCCTTCCATTTCATGAAAAAAATGTCCTTTCAAATCCCATTGACATTCCACTTCCTGAGAAAGATCAAGATATCCTTTCCATCCTTTCTGATGATCCCATTGAAAGTCAAGAGAAAAGCACCTTTAAAGAAGATTCCAATGATCTTCCTCCTTGTCAAGATCAAATCATTCCTTCAGATCCTCCACAAGATCCACTTGTTCCTCCATCTCCTGGTCCTAATCCAACATATTCACTCCAAGATCGCATTTCTTTTGATGATCCCATTGTTTCTCCCATTCCATCTCTTGAAGAGCTTGTCCTTGAACCATGTCCACTACACACTAGTCCCCCTCATGATCCTGATACCCCTCATGATTCTAACGTGTCAGTGCAAGATGTTCATGAACCCCCTACATGCATAATGGGTTCTTCCACTTTGGTGCAATCCGATCCACTTCAAGATCTCATTATTTCTCTCATATCACATCCACCTCATAATGGACTCGTGTCTTCTTCCCAAAGAAAAGAGTATCCTACAAGTCAAGATATTCATAAAGGCAAAGGAGTAGACCTTCATGAGCAAGAACCCCTTCATATCAAATAATATACTAATGGTCATGGCTACAGAGCTCACACTCAAGGCGTTGGTATCCCTTCAAAGTCAAAATCCAAATGTCCACCTTCCCCATCATCGCTTCCATCCATTCTAGGTCCCTATATCCCTCCATCTCCTATGCAACATCAACAAAGGCACACATCTTGGAGAACTTTCCATCCATCCCACAGGCCTCCATATCATTCCCATCCACATTGACATTCATTCCCTCCTCCAAGAAATTTGGATGCCAAGTATAAAAGTCATAAGTCTAAAAATCCACATGTATTCAAGGATCAACATGTCCAATATAATCGACATGTCAAAACAAAGAACAATATGCTCTATAAAGAAAAAAATATATCCTAAAGGCCACAAAGGCCCACTGAGCAAAATAAAGCAAAGTCAAAATATATATGGGTTCCTAAATCCCTTGTACAAGCAATGCACTCCAAGGAACCACAAAAGCATGAGAAATCAAAAACCATGTGGATCCCTAAGCGGCTCCTTGAAGCACAGAAGCCTAAAGAAACATCCAACTTGGCATCCAAAATTGCTATTCCTCCATCCAGACATTCCAAGTCTATTCCTCCATCACCTTCTTCATCCATTTTGGGCCCTTATGTCCCAAAATCCATAGCCTTTTCTTCGTCAAAATCTCAATATCCAAAATACATCTTTCCTCCATCAGTTCATCACCCCTCAAGGTGTGTGATAATGTCGATCTTGCCTTCATTTCCATCCACTCAAGCCCAATTCTTCCAATACCCTATCCATTATCCAATGCATATTTTGCATCCTTCGATCCCTTTGATCCAATCCTTTGCATAAATCCTTGCCTTAGTTTCATCTCATTTTCCATGTCCTCATCCTACCAACGTCTTTGAGCATACTTTTAAAGGTCATGGTCCATTTTTTTTCAAGGCTACTATCCAAATAAAAAGACGCTTGAGTCCTTCTTCCATCCCCTATCATGTGTCCATCTTCTATTGAAAAAGTCAAAATACAAAAAAAAAAAAGTGAAAAAAAAAAGACAAGAAAAAAGTAAAGAAAAATAATTCGTTCACTGGTGAAAACCTAGCAAACGGGCGCCTTGGGCAAGTACCATGATGAAAACCTGGCAAACAGGCATCATGCGTAATCTATGAACTTCTTGCACACCACACTTGGGGGCAGGTTTCGTCCTTCATGTCATATTCCTCCATTGTCCTATCATCCCTTATGTCCATTTTCTCTTTCCACCTTTGATCTTGACAAGGCTGACGATCTTCATGAGCATCATGTATCTTGTTTGCAGCTTTTAGTCCATCATAGCTTTTGGTCATTTATCCATTTGCTTATTATAACTTTTCATCCATATTCCCTAGCTTATTGCAACTTTCTACCACCATCGCGTATCTTACCCCAACCTTTCATCCATATTCCCTGTCTTATTGCAACTTTCTGCCACTATCCCTTAGCCTACCCCGACCTTCAGTCCATGTCCCTTATCCATTCTTGGTCTTGTTTATCCTATCCATATCTTATTACTATCCATACATTCTTTTCAATTCCTTGATCTTGATCTGACATAAGGACGCAAAATTTAAAACATATTTTTCAAAAACCTCTTGACATGTCCCTCATGCCATGTCACTGCTTTACATTGTCATATCCAGTATCTTGTCCCATCACACAATAGCTCTTGGAAATTGCATCTGCATTGTCTCCATAATAAAAGGCCTTTGTCTTCCCTCTATCCACCATCATTGTAGCAAGCCTATTTATTCACTTGTCATATTCCTTGCCTTGCTAGACACTGGGGGCAAAATCACATAAAATTTTCAAAAAGTCCTGAAAAAAATCATAAAAAATTGAAAAATGTCCTACAAAAAATCTCATAAAAAATTGAAAAATGTCATGAAAAAATCATTAAAAAAATTTTAAAATGTCTTGAAAAACGTCTTAAAAAATTGAAAAAGTCCTGAAAAAAAGTCATAAAAATTGAATATGATCCTGAAAAAATCTCAAAAATATTTAAAAATGTCCTGAAAAAAAAGTCATAAAAATCGAATAATGTCCTGAAAAAATTCAAAAAAATCAAATAAAGTCCTGAAAAAATGAACACAAAAAAATTGTAAAACATTAAAATCCAAAAAACAAACATTTTGCAATAACATTATTCCTTTTTTGCATAAGACAAATCGCTGAGTATACATCCAACGACTCGCAATCAAACATTGTGCTTTAATGAAATCATGCTTTAACAGATGACCTTTTTCAATCAAATCAAACATTCAAACTGATCAAAATTGTCTTATCAATCAAATATCAACATCAAAATCATTTGTCCTTTGTCACTTCTATCATGGGTCTTATACAGGGTGTGGTATACTCGAAACCAGACTATGTCCTGTCTTAGACGGGGTACCGCATTTCCTGAAACCAGACAGCATGATCGTCATATCAGCACTT